>NC_058031.1:13726510-13739987 GCF_019176455.1 Solea senegalensis | reverse complement strand
CATACTATACTATGACTTTTTTGTCAAAATTTGGACGGCATACTAAACTATGACATTTTTGTCACATTTTGGACGACATACTAAAATATGACATTTTACTGTAAGACCTGAGTGGCAATTTTCTAGTTTTCTTTTGCAAAGCTGTGGAATCATTAGAGGATATACAATTTGAAGGAGTTTACAGATCACCTCAATGCTAGACAATGCACCCCCATCCTGCATCCCCACACATGCTTTCTCAGTTACTGCATTTACATTGCGGGCTTCCTCTCTGAAACAATGACTCCAGAACTGATGTAGTTTTGAGAGGGCCATATATCAGCAGCACATTACTGTACAATTTAGTATTAGACAATTGCAGGCAGGGGTGAAAGGGTCACCTTTTAGAGGACAGCAATTTTGAAAAAAAAGAATCAGCTGGAAAAACTATTAGGAAGTTGGAGCCATAAATTTTCGGGATTTTTTTGTGTTGCACTGGCGGTATTTTGTTTCTCTTTACTGTGTTCACTATTTCATGCTTTAACTACTGATTTCCTCTCCTTTGCAATCTCAAGCCCCTTGTAGGAAATGACCCCTACACAGTTGTTTCTTTCCATTAGTGCCTATTTATGTATAAATTTCTGTTAACAATAGGGAGCGTGAGTAGAGGACTGAGTGCTACTGTTCTGACCTCAAGCTGAATTAATAGAACATCGTGAGCACATATTTAGTGTTTTCTTTATAAAGGTTAGACGTACTTTAAAACAAATTTAATATTATGAGTTTCCCCCGAGGAGGAAAACATGCTATGGCTCAATGGTTTATGGAAGCTGTCTAAAGTATTATTTATGCTATGGTTTCTGTCCTCGGCAGCTTTTTGCCACTGCTTTCAATAGGGATTGCTATGGTAACACTAAGCTGTTTACCTCAAATCGTTTGTGTGCATGATAGCGTACAATGAGATAAAATCTGTGGGGACCTACATGAAAGAACAATTTTTCCCTCTGGGACCAACTCCCCCACCTCTCTGAGAGTCCACTAAGCATTCTGCCTTATTAATGAATATCAGAAAGAAAAACAACACTGTCACATGCACTGGACTTTATTTACACTTCAGTTTTAGCCTGGTGTGCTAATTGTCAAGGAGGAGACACCTCAGTAAGCAGTGGGGGTAGGGAAAAAACAGGCAGGTTTGAATTTGAACACAACAGCTGAAACTAATTTTTCCAAGTGCTTATGTTAACTGTGACACTATTTTTATTGGAAATTGTGCAGGGCCAAGGAGCAGCGTGCGCTGTCTGTATAAGGCCAAAACCTGAGGAAAAAGTCAAGAAACTATTTTGAATACATGTGGAGCAGGAAAAATTCTTTTTCATCTTCAGTCAGAAATAAGTGCATCATCGCTGCCTTTTGGGCCCTGTTTCTTGTCAGCAGCGCTGAATGTTTGAGTCTTGCCTCACACACTGACAAACATACTCTACCCAGAGCTGTAAACCCCACAGGTCTTGTTGGTTTTTGATGCAGACTCTCTGTTTGTGTGCCAGAATGATATCATGCCCAATCAAGTGGTGTTTCAAATCCTAATAACGCTGTTGGAAGTGCATTATTTGTGTGAACGTGCGCAGACTATAATCAAGGCAGCTACGGATAAGGATTGTGGGCGTTGACAACAGTTGCAGGACCACGGCTTTACCTTCTTTCTGACATACAAGACGAGGCAGATTACGTGCACAACGATTGTGTGTTCCTCATATGGAGGATGTAAAATCACACATGCTACATATAGAGAATTAAATAACCTGACATTATTGTTCATTCAAGGTGCAGTGCTGCATCATAAACACCCCTACCCCCAGCAGAGGAGTCAGTTTTGTGTGGTGCGAGCACACAGGAGGGTCCCTCCATAAGAGAGGTAGATATTACTTGTTTAAACTGGAGCTTATCTCTTCACCTAATCAAACATAGGAACAGGGTTTGTTGTAGATTCCTGCTGAGTTTCAACATGACTGACACAGGGACAACCCCCCCTGCAATATCAGAACTTAATTAATACAAACAGGGTCTGGGAGATGTCTGCTCAGCTCAGGATTATTTTACAATATGCAGAGCTAGAGTTTCTCTAGCTCTTTAAAAAAAGCGTAGTTATAACTTTATGAACCTTTGGCAGATTAATCGACAAGGCTGCAGCTCCCTGTGTATAGCTCAGTGAACCTTTTGTGTCTGTGGCTCCCAAGGGAGATGTTTGTGTGTGTGTGTTTGAGAGAGAAAGAGCGAGAGAGAGAGAGAGAGAAAGTGCGCATGCATGTTTCAGGGAAATCATTGAGCCACACAGGCAAACATGCACAGCCACACTTCAAAATTACCATGTTTTTATTTTTGTAAATTTGTAAATGTTTTCCTCTTCTTTCTCTGTCCCTCTCTGTCTCTCTCTCTCTCTCTCTCCGCCATGGTAGAGAGGTTGCGGCAGCCGCAAGGAAGTCAAGCGGAAAGCCACTGATGGACAACTACGCCACGACACCCAGACCCCAGCATCTGGCCCCTCTCTCATTTTTATTACACAAGAATAACAATAAGCAGGTCGCCGACCCCGCCGTGAGATTTTGCCACAGTTTCCTAACAGTCGGTGCAGCTGATGCTGAGAAATTTCCATTTTTCCGCATGCATATTTAATTGAGTTTTGTCCCAGTGGTGCGGAAATGATTTGTTTTTTGCTCTCTGTTCACTTGACTCCTCTTCGGAGTCGCTAACCCTGATTAAGACGTTCCCGTTAATTTCCCAGCGCACACCTTTTTTTTGTGCATTAATGGTTCTGATCGTCTAATTAAAACTTCTCAGCTCGGCTGCTGATCACCGCTCGTTGTGCCTCTGACCTGAAGTTTTAATTGCCGCATCAGACGCGATAATAATAATTTTGAGGTTCTGATGATTAAAAACAATGCCATTGCCAACTAGTTGATAGATGTGGGTTTGGGGGTGGGCACATCTGAGGACAAGTTTGTGTAGAGAAGGAGTTTAGAAAAAGGAGCTGTAAAGGGGGTAACATTACCAAGGAGCAACAAGGATTGGGGGGGTGGGGGGGAGGTTAGAGCATATGGAAATCTCCCAGCCCTCCTGTCCCTCAGAGTCTTCCTGACAAGACAGTTTTGGCTGGGGCTGGGACTTAGCTTTCCCCACCTCAAATCTAAATCTGCCACTGACTGATCCACTTTGGAGCTCTACTCACTTGGCAGGTTTGCCAGGTTGGGGACAAGAAGGAAAAAAAAAAAGAAAAAGAGATAGAGAGAACACAAGAGAAAGAATGATAAAGGCACATAAAAGATGACGACAGTCCAATACTCTCTGCTTATTTTCATAAAAAGATAATAACACTGTAGGTGCAGTACAAAAGGCACATTGTTCATTAAATGACTCAATGGAAAAAAGGAACCTACAGTGACTGTTGTCCCCGTCATAAAAGATAATGAGATATATATGATACTCGGATTACTGTCAAAACAGGAGAAGTCAGTAGCTTGTGATCTTCCTTTCAACAGTATGCTTTCACTCTGTACTTTACAGATCACTGTATCAACTGTAAAGATGATAGGAAATGATTCAGGCACCAAGAGAGAAGAAACTGCCACCAGCATAGATCTGTCACATTTAGTTCTTTTTTAACCACTGGATATCTAATGGAATCTTTCAGGTTCGCACTTCAGGATCAATTTAGTTTTTTTTGTGCACAAATATACAGTACACAAGAAACATGGACATACAGTCAGGAGATGGCTGTCTTCTCTCTCTCTCCCTCTTCCCCCAACCTTCCCCCGTCTGTCTCTCTCTCTCTCTCACACACAAATCTATTTTATTATTAATCAGTTGGTTGCACATCTGCCTGCTTGTTGTTTTTTTCTATCAATAAAGCACTTATTGCTTTTAGTCTAGAATGTGACCTTGCACATTGTGTGCTGTCTTTCTGGGGTGCCGACCTTGAAGGACCCGTTTGGACTATTGCACTTCAGCTTCATCCGCGGGCTGTTATCAAACACAAGCCCGAAGCCAAGTGCCACGCTCCCCTCACGCTGCTGCAAAACACAAACAAGACGCTGCAGGACAAAGGCTGACACTAACGGCCTCAGAGACACACACACACTGACGGCACAGGACAATGGCTGAAGAAAACAATGTATATTTCAAGTGCAGACGGAAGAGGAAAGACGTTGAACTTGAGGGCAGTCAGACAGGAAAGTTAAAAATCTAAGGACAAATACGCCCTTTGCCTTCATCACAAACAGGGTAATTATGGTATTTTCCACAGCAGAGGACAAGCAACACAATCTGACATGAGTGACAAGAACCAATCTGACAGCCACGTACCAAAACAGCCAAATTTGATTCAGTTTGCTGCTTAGGGTAATCCGTGGGACACACAGCTAACTTGTTAAAAATGTACATGAAATCTGGACTCACAGCTGGCACCAGATGAAGACTTAAGTGTTTGTGTCATGGGATGTGAGACAAACAAAAAATTGCACGACCAGGGACTGAGACAAGCGAAATATTTTTACTCAGTTCAGCTCTCAAATTGTGCTCTGATGATTATTTTTTTTGGAGTGCAATAGAATAAGCCAACTGGCATGGTTAAATGAGCGGTCGACCTCTGTGTCCCTCCCTCATATTTGGAGTTCTGCGTGGCGGCAGCAGTATAGTAGAGAAGGGGGCTCAGCGCTGCACCTCTAAAGGGCCCTTGAGCTAATATCTGTGCAGATTAACTGCTTCAGTTGTATTCTGGTCACTGGGATTTCTCTTTGCATGTGTGGCTTCTTGAGAGGGAGAAGGAAAGATATGTGTGTGAGCGTGTGCTCCTACGAATAACTGGCTGCACACTTTTCTTTTCTTTTGAACGGCCCGAGGTCAGGAGCCCCCAGCTTGGTCTGTGTCACTCCATGTCATTATCCCTGGGGCAGTACTGTATTTAGTCAACCAAAATCTGTAGTTGCACTGCTGAGTAAGTCATCTTCATCCTCTTACCGTCGCTTCCCCCCTCTATCTTTTCACAGGACACAAACACACATAAACACACGGTGTCAATCCTCCGGGGTAAACTCAGCACACACCGCTCCATTAGTTATCAATTAAGTCTGGAAATCTCCACCTGGCTTACACACACAGACAAAGCAGGCTCACATACAGTGCAGAGCACCCCTCTAAAGAGGAAGTTGAGGAGTGCGTGTCTTATTTGACTACGGGTGTGGGTGATGGAGTGTGTTTGTGTGTCCATGCGGGTGGCACTTTTGTCCATGAGGTTAACCTTGATATGAGGCCCTGTCAGGCCAGATAATGTCAATCAATGACAAGCCCTCACAGATAACCCCTAATGCGAAGCCTAAAAAGCAAAGCTGTTTAGATCTTTAGACATGCCCCCTTTCACCAGCATATGAATTGCATTACAAGGAAATGAGCTGTGGCATTTCTTTAATAAGACTCCTAAGACATTTTGACAGCATATAAGGCCCTCTGCCGTTGAAAAAATTAAATAAAGCTCCCGCTGACAAAGCCTCCTACACGAGGCAGTGTCCTGATGGGCAGATCTGAGTACCTGTTAAGTGGAGGAGAGAAAAGGCATGTAGGAAGCGGGGAAAGAAAAAAAGACGAGAGACCTTTCTTTTCATTTTTCTCAAGCTCCTGGGGACTTCTTAATTGATTTCCAAGGTTATGTTACAAATTTGTTTTTAGATATGGGGGCCTTGTGAGTGTTAGTCAATGTTTTTTTTTTTTTTTTTTCTCTTTACAGCGAGTTCCTCAAATTCTGCCTACCCCCGCCACCTCCCTCTCCTGCCTTTGCTCTGTTTCTCCTTTCTCTCTCTCTTTGAAAAAAAGGACGTGACATTAACCCAAAAAAGCGTTATTATCAGACAGGATGCTTGTGCTGACAACATCGATCCCTGGCTACCATTAAAACATTTGCTCTGCCTGACAGACTTTTCCTCTTTTGGACTTTACATGCGCTAGAGTGAATCACAGGTGCCCGTTAAAATGTCACCCTGGTCAAGTTATCTACCTGTTCAAAAATGGCCCGTGGCTTTGATAAAAAAATATTTTGTAATTTCTGTGTGACGTATTCTTATGAATCAAAATTAAAATTCGATCAAAATACATTCTTTGTGGGTCTGAGAGAGGAAGCCATGACAATAAGTCTTCCTGCATGTGGGATTGCCGTTTTTAGACCCTGTGGCTCCCCTGTCAAATGTGAGTGAGTTAGTTAGTTTTTAAAATGTTTTATTTATCAGATAAGGATAGAAGTCAGGATTTTGATTATATATGACATTGTAAAGAATATGTTTGCAAATAGGTTGCTGCGGAAATGTGAGTCTGTGCACAATCAACTGTAAGCACACGTGTTAAGTGGTTGAAACCAATATTGGTGTGAGTGTTGGTGTACTTGTGTGTTGCACACCTACTTGCAGGGATGTCGACAGCAAGGCATTGTGCTCTGTGTGCTCCTGCTGCTCCTCTCTGTCTAGTGGCTGCAGGTCACATCATTTGCTCTGAGACACACACTGTCAAATGAGTGCACTGCACACACTCAGGAAAACCTGATCCACAGAGAGGATAAACACACCAGTGTGTCAGTGACAGAACTAAAACAGTGCGCTTTAGCGGAAAAAAAGTTGCATTGTTAAGTTGGGGCGGAACTTAACGTGGCAGTTTCCACCTAAAACGGGAACATTCTTGTTTCTGGGAGTTCAGTAGACAGAGGAATGTGCTGTGACTGAATCTGAAGGTGTGATAAAACAACACACACAACAAGGGAGGGATGATGAAACAAGCGTAGCTGCTTTACAGGAAAAAAAAAAAAAGAATGCTATCTATTTTTGGTTTCATACAAAAGGAAGTGCTGCAAAGTTCACACAAACAAATAAATTTGTTTTTGATAAAACCACAGCATCTACTTTTGCATTCTACACCAAACCCACTTTTGTTTCCTGCACCTTTATCTTCATGACTTGCCACATTTGTGAGAAGCCACTCACTAAATTGTTAAGCACAAACAGCGGAAGGTTTTCAAACGCCGCAATGTTGACGGCTTAAAATGTCATTTTATTTTAAAAGTGACACGTTGAAGGAAAGCCTTAGATGTGAACATGGAGTGCTCACCTATTTGCGTTATATATCCAGCTGCTCATTTTACATTTCTGCAACATTAATATTCCTCTTATTATTATTTTAAAGTGAAAACGGATACTCTGTTGAAGTGCAAATCTGATGAATTACGGGAGCAGATTGCTGCTATTAATTATTAAAATCTATTTTATAAATATTCAGGTCTGTCATGCATCTAATAATGAACGCTTTAGAGGAGGTTACTTCCCGTGCGCATTCTAATGTGTCAGAAATATCACTTTTAATCACGCTTGTGTCAGCGAGTGCTGGGTTTGAACCTGCCGAAAAACTTACTAAATCAAGGAAACTCAACCAGGCTACGACTGTGATCATCGCAGCTCATCCGTTCCTGCTGTTTCGCATCATCCAACTTCTTCTCCTACCTCGTCTAAAGAGGTGGTGAACACCTCTTAGCTTCCCGCTACATTCTTGCTGTGGTAATTTGAATGGAGAATAATGCATCGGCAGCACTCTACCTTCTGGACACACCTAGTCCCAGCGCTACTGCTGCCATATGCTGTGTTGATACATATTCATAACACTTTCTCGTGTGTTGAGTGTCAGTGTGCAGCAAGGTTTAAATGAGTGTCTCACAACTTCAAATGGTAAAGGTTGAGGAGGACAGGGGCACAAAGAAAGTTGGACTGTTCTTCCCCTTTTCCGACTCCCTCTTCGGCAAAGTTTGGGTGCTAAAATTTGCTTCTGCGTGAACGTCAACGAGGAAAATGCTGTGGATTTTCAGGACTACGTTCAACAAGCTGTGAGAGGCGGCGACGTGGCAAAATAAAGTGTGCTGTCAGGTGGTCACACTTGCGCGGCAACAGTCAGTGGCACTGTACCACCACCCCATACACTGCAGCAGTATATAGCCTACGTACAGTATGCTGCAAAGACCAGGCACACAACCAGGCACGCACACACACACACACACTGTGGAGCACTCCAAGATTAACACTGTCAGAGCTACATTGATACCCCATCATTATCTGCACACGGGGCCTCCTTTGTTCACTTGGTTGCCTCACTGTCCTCTCCACTGCTCCTCTATAAAAGTACTAATTACTAAAGCTAACATTTCTTGCTCTCAGTGCCTCCAACTACCTTCAACTTCCCCATTATTCCTTTCTCTACCAGTGCTCCCGAATGCTTTGACAGTCTTTTGCCAACTGCTGACACATCTGAAGGTGTCACACATGACATTTATGAATGCCACAGGAAGCACCGATGTGTTTTTAAGAGTGCTGTACTCACTGTTTATTTGGTGCCTGGCTGATGAGCAATAAATGCACATTGTGGTTCGTCAGATTCAAATCAGTCCTGACTGTGGTAAAACAACAGCGACATGTTTGATGCACCAGTGAAGTATCTGTTGTACTCTACATTGTTGGTTCAACAGGCTGGGATCAGAAAAATGCTCCCTGTTGAACGGCTTTTTTCATTAGCAATAATACTCTTTCTCTTAGGCTTTCTTCTTTGTCTTACATTGGAACTATGGCTTTATCAAAGGTGATAGCTTGCTCGGGCGCATTTTCTCAAACGTCTTCTTCAGCGAGCCATTTCCCAAGCTGCTCTTGGGTAAACGTCACTCATAAAAACTGGGGAAGATTTGATGGCGAGATCAAAAAGAAAGAAGAGGACGGCAAGGAGAGCAGGGAGATGGGGGGGGGGTGGGTGATACCCTCCTCCCACATCCAACACCAGCAAATGCTGAGGGTAATTCCTCCAAGCAGGGCCTGTGTTTTCAGACGCAAATACAACAAAACGCCGGGTGCTGCCATGAGACATCAAAATGGGCGATTTTGACTTCAGAGGGTCTTCAGATGCTTGAGGAGTTGTCAGTGTTGGGCCAGTGGGACTGAACAGAGAGAACAGAAGGTACCAGCAGGCTGTTAATAACCAATACGGGAACCAAGCCAGAAAGACCGTCTCCTCCCAAAATGCCAGTCGGCACCAGATCAGTAAAGGTTTCCACCATAGTGTAATTTCCCACCTGAGCACTTTCATCTGCTAAAAGTGAAATGGTTTGAAAGTTTATCAGCTGCTGTATGTCTGCTATTTATTGTACCATTGGGATAACGCGCTAAATTCCACAGGTAGGAGCCATAAAGGCAAAAAAAAAAAAAACACACACACACAAAATTTTCTAAGGAGACTGAGGGCTTCAACAGGTGCCTCGCAAAGTTGGAATTTTTATATCTTTTGCCTTACGGAGGGATTTTCATCAACAAGTCAAAGATATGCTTTGTTGTTTGGAGACCTGAGCTGTGTTGTGACACGCCAAGAGGGATGACCGCATTTTCTACGGTGTTGTTCTCTCTCATTCTTGGAGCATTATGCTCATTCTAAATAGCCTCAAGGAGATTACACATTCAAATGCACATTTTCTTCTAAAACCCACTCCATGAGTGGGCCAAGCAGCATGATCAGAACAGCAGCCTGGTGAGACGATAGTCAGAGTAGATTCTGTCATGTATAAATCAGGTGAGAGGGGGAAAAGAGGAAGAGAGGGAGAAAAAGGGCTGAGGTAAAAGACAAACAAGTGTTGGCTCTGCTATATGAGTTTAGTTAGCTAGAGAGTTAGGGCATGAGTTATGGCGAGCGAAGGGCTGAGGGACGCTGTATTTATGAGGGGACTGAGTGAGTGTTAAATCCCTGGTAAGAAATAAAGTTGTCCTTGAGCGAACAGGGGAAACATTTCACTCAGTCTAAGAGGTGCCTTGAAAAAAAAATGAAAGCCATCCCTCTTCCAGGGGAAACACTCTTCCGTATTCCCTAAAATAGCCTTATTCCTTAAAAAATACTATAGATCACATACAAGTGAACTGAATCTGATATTTGAAGAGAGGGGAGGATTCGCCATGTGCATGATAACAAGGAGATCAGGAGTCAAGCAAAGGGAAAAAAAAAAAAATGATTCTCCCAAAATTGCATGACGATTTTCTGAGGGTTTTTTTGGCTAAGGGGGAATGCCAAAACACACAATGCACTTGTTGCAGTGCAAACAAGTTCATCCAAAAAACATTTTCCACCATGGCTTACCCAAAAAAAGAAAAGAAAAAAAGTTAAAACATTTGAATTTAACTATCTAAATACTATATATAAATATATATGTATATATATATATATGTATATATATATATATATATGTATATATGTATATATATATATATATATATATATATATATATATATATATATATACATATATATATATATATACATTCATATTTCTATGTCATATCATGTATTAATCTAAAAACAAAACTTAACAGAAAGGGGACAAAAAGCTTCACATTGTACTTTGCACACTTCCACCTCTAACTCAGACCTCTCTCCAAACCCCTACACTAGTAATAACAATTATTACTTAAAAAGGCTATATTTTTGCATTAACTTAAAAGGCCATATCTTTTTCTTCCCCTCCAGCCTGTGCGGCCTCACTTACCCTAAGTATCTTCATAAATCACCAGTTACTGTTAACATGTACTCCACAATTCAGTCATCAATCTCCTACCAGGTCAGAGTGAAAACAGAGGGGGAAATGTCTGCTTAGTAAAATGTCTCTCTCGTGAATGGTGCTACCACCACCCACTACTCACACACACACACACACACACACACACACACAAAATACACGCAGCCCAGTAGCATACGCACACACACACACCAGTTAAATAACAAACACACGCGCCCGGCACACAGCAACCGGAGTAGTCCTATGGGACACAGGAGCAGTTGCCATATCGCCACAGTAACGCAAGCCAAATTCAATTCTGACTTCACCTTTCAGTTGGGAAGCTGGTTCGTAGAGTTAGACAACTTCCCCCTCGTCTTTATTGTCTTTTAATTCTCTTGTGTTTTTATTTTTTTGTCCTGTTGGCAACGAATAAGAAAAATCAGGCCCAGGCTGTGGCAGCTATTTGAGCGACAGACATCCTCGTGTAAATCTGTGTTTATGTTCACAGACGCACTATTTATTTAACCAAGAGGAGAAAATCTAATTGTCCATGAGGGGGATTATTACTCTCAAAACTGTGTCTCCAAGAGGGAGAAAATGACTCTTTTTTTTAACAGACACTGTTTACATCAGCAGAGTGGAAAATCCCTGTGATGATAAACCTCTCCAACACAACATCTGTAACTAAACAACCAAATCAATTTTGACCATCGACAAAATAAATATGCCATGTCTGATCTGAGTGTAATCTGCTCTTTTCTTCAGAGCAGAGGGAGTTTAGGTTTAGGTTTTAGAAATATGTACTTTTAGCCTTTTGAGCTTCAAATCTTTTTACCCTTTAAAATGAGTAAACTGTAATTGTGTAGCCTTAAATGGCATATAAAACTTTTGCTGTAAAATTAAGAAATGTATTATTATGAGTGGAAACATTATTCGGAAAGTAAAAGTAGTAACAGCACAATGAAAAAACTCATTAATAAAAGGTAAAACAAACTTATATTTAGTTATAATCTTATAATAGTTTATGTTGTTTTAATAAAAACTTCAAATATGAAAAGCAAAAGTACCTACAACAAATATAATTTATTAATTTAAATTTAAAAACATTAAAAAAATATTTGTATTCACTGCTTGGCACTTTTCAAAAATGAATCGTGTTAAAATAAAAAACTCTTACAATTATCTGCAAAACTATCATATGTCAAGTAAATGACAAACTATGGTGGTGGAGTGCAAAAGTGTTCTTTCTCTGACTTTCTGTTTAGAATAAAAAGAGTAAAACAGAAACTGTAAAAAGTGTAAACAAAAAGTGTAACTGCAGAGAGTGTTCAGGCCAAATGTCAACAAGAAAACTTTAGGAGAAGCAACAAACCATTAAAGCAATTAAACACATCACTGACATTTTGTTCACTACAGGTGCAAATGTAATTAAAAGCTAAAGAAAATGTTCAAAAAACACCGTTACACCTGCTCTGTTCCCTCCCTCTCTCTCGCTCTCCCTCGCTCACACACACACACACTTTGACACCACCCACCACATCACTACACATGCGTGTCCGACTCATGCTAACTTGCAACTAGTAGCAGTCCAGTTCACCTCGAGGTAGCACCCAACTTCAGTGTGTGTGTGTGTGTGTGTGTGAGGAGGAAGAAGGGTAGTGGTGGGTGGGGGTGTGGTGGGGTGAGGTGTGTGGGGGGGAGGGGGGTTGGGGGTGTATGAGTCTTACCTGGCAGCAGACCGCCCTCTGCGCTCTGTCTCACCTCTCCCTCCTGCCCTGGAAGAATTCTCTCTACAAAGCAAGGCATTTTCTCCTCAACTGCTCTCTGCCAAGGCTCTGCTCTCTCTCACTCTCTCTCTCTCTCTCCCACTCTATCCCTGTGTCTCTCTCCCTCCCTCTCTCCTCCTCACTCCTTCCCTTGTTCCCACTCTGTCCTCCTCTCTCGCTGTCTATGTCTCTCCTCCCTCCTTGCCCTCCGCCTCTCTCCTTCCCTCTCTCTATTCCCTCCCTCCCTCTCTGAGCACAGATGTCGAGGCTGCGCGAGTTTACCCACTTTACCAGTAGGGGTCCTTCATCGCCCTTATCCACCCCACAGCCACATGGGGGAACAAAACACACACACACACACACACACACACACAGGCCCCAGGAAGAGAGAGCCACTTAACGGGTGCCCTCCTGTCACTGCTACAATGAGCGCCCTGTGCCAAAGCTGTATGAGCCGTGCGCGTGCATGTCTGTGTGCGTATGAGAGAGAGAGAGAGAGAGAGAGAGAGGGAGAGAGAGGAAGAGAGGAAGAGAGAGAGACAGGTGTGAAGTGGGTGGTGTGCACAGGGAGCAGGTCCTTGGCACTTTTCAGCCCTGTTCGGCTCGGCTCGGTCCTGGCTCCTGGCCCCTGAAGTGTTGTGTAGTAGCGGCTCAGGCACACACACACACACACACACACACACAGATTGACTTACAGTGAGTCCCTCAGTGAGCCAGCAGCCACAGAGAGTGTGGGCCTGCACAAGTACACACACACACACACACAGACACAGTGTCACTTGAACACAACGCACATGCACAGAACAACTGCCGCTGTTTGCTGCTGCTGCTGTTGACAGTGATAACATGTGCTTTGTGCCCAATGTGTGTGTGTGTGTGGCAGCATGCGTGTGCGTGCTATCGGCTCTAGTATTTCAGGTCTCTATTCTATCTGAGGTTTTCTTTTTTTTATTATTATCACTATTTAAAAAAAGAAAACAGTATTCATTGACACTGGCATGTTAGATTTGAAGGCTCATAGCTAGTGTACAGTGGGGAATTTCTAGTTTCTCTCCTACATGAGGGGCACTTTTCACATTGCAATATCAATACTGGATAATATTAGCCGTCCTGCTGAAGAATGTCAGACGTC